>NW_020956194.1:231791-233519 GCF_003031625.1 Empidonax traillii
TTAGAAGTGATGCAACATTCATGACCCAATTAAACCAAAAGCAGCAAGGCAGGTAAATCAATAAGGACAACCCTCCCAGTTTTGTTTGCACACTTCATACCAGGGTGTCCTCCTTGAAACAAAAGCTGAAATGCTACTGTGGAAACTGGGAATCAGCACTCCAGGAAGGTCACTCAGAAGCAGAATTAGCAGGAAAGCAATTAGGACATATGGATTGAGAATGCTGTCACCAACAGAGGAAAATCCTGCTCAGGCTATCCCTACATTGCTGCTGCTGCTGGATTTTGGGAGCACCATCACTGCAGACACAGCTGCACAGGAACAACCACAAGCCTGCACAAAAACTGCTGCCACCTCACAACAACCCCCATCTCAAGTCCCAGAGTGACGTATTAACAAAAAGAAGGAATGTGACTGGGAAGAGAAGAAACATTCCTGGCTCTTGCCTCCAGATTCCAAAGGACAAGTTACAAAGTGGAACATTTTTATAAATACACCAGCACGATTAGTGACAGGGAGAGAACACCTACACCAAGCCTTCCCAAAAGCACAAGTGTAGTCCCAGAGGCAAAAAGGAAACTCCTTCACATAATACCCATCAACCCTGGTTGCTGTTTATCCCTTACTGGTGACTCCTGGGGCAGAAACCCTGTGGCACAGTGGGGACCTGCCAGTGATGCTCCCCAGCACCCCCTGTGCCAGGACATGCCCTGCACACACCCAGCCTTTGGGTTTATCTCATGATCCACGCCCCAGGAACAACTGGGGAACCGCTGGGATGAAGGTGTGGCAGGGCTGAGCGCTGGAGCAGAGATTGGGCCAGGGGGCAGGGAGACAATAAAGCAAAATAGTGAAATAAGAGAGGGCAGGAGGGATGGAACCTGCCTGTCCCATCTTTCCAGGCACCGGTGAGGGACATTTGAAGCTGCAGACCAGCGTTCCTCCCATTCCTGGCTGCTCTAACCTGCCCCAGGATCAACAGCCAGGCCTGGACTGAGGCAAGACAAAGTCTGCAGCATGGAAAGAGCCCAGGGCACAGCTCCTCCTCTGAAGGAGGCACTTGGAAGGGTTTGCAGGCTTTGCAGGGGCAGCCAGGAATGCTCAGATCTAAACGGAGGGATAGGGCAGAGCAGAGGGCAGAGCTCCTTCAGAAGAGCATCTGCAGTAGATGTGTGACCTCCTCCTTCAGAGAGCTCAGGGTCGGGCTTTTAACTTGATTCCAGACATCCCTCTTCACCCCAAAATAGTGGGGTTTGCAGCACGAGGAGCCAGGCTGTGCTGCACAGGGGATTGCCATAGGAATGTGACACGGGAGCAGGACAATGCAGGGCAGGGAGCTGAGGACACACATTGCACCCCCCTGGAGCAGCAGGGAGTGCTCGAAGCAACCACTGGGATGGGAATCCTGCCAGCCCCACCCCCAGCCATCCCCGAGAAATGGGGCACCCCCAAACACACAGGTCACTTCATGCTGGGGGATATTAAATCAGAGATCAAAACCCACCACCTGGCCAACCTCCAGCAGCTCCCCACGGCACTGAACGCTGAATTCTGCACTTCAGCTCTGTCAGGTGCTTAACTCTTCTGGAGTTGCAGTGAGCAAGAAGCTAAGATGATTTTAAGCTGATATTTAAAAATAAGTATGAATCTAAGTCTCTTCGTGAATGAACATCAGTGATTTTTTCTGAGCGAGAGTCCAAGTGATTAAAAAAAAAAAAAAAAAAAAAA
>NW_020956194.1:233540-240121 GCF_003031625.1 Empidonax traillii
TTAGAAGTGATGCAACATTCATGACCCAATTAAACCAAAAGCAGCAAGGCAGGTAAATCAATAAGGACAACCCTCCCAGTTTTGTTTGCACACTTCATACCAGGGTGTCCTCCTTGAAACAAAAGCTGAAATGCTACTGTGGAAACTGGGAATCAGCACTCCAGGAAGGTCACTCAGAAGCAGAATTAGTAGGAAAGCAATTAGGACATATGGATTGAGAATGCTGTCACCAACAGAGGAAAATCCTGCTCAGGCTATCCCTACATTGCTGCTGCTGCTGGATTTTGGGAGCACCATCACTGCAGACACAGCTGCACAGGAACAACCACAAGCCTGCACAAAAACTGCTGCCACCTCACAACAACCCCCATCTCAAGTCCCAGAGTGACGTATTAACAAAAAGAAGGAATGTGACTGGGAAGAGAAGAAACATTCCTGGCTCTTGCCTCCAGAAACACCTTCCCAAAAGCACAAGTGTAGCCCCAGAGGCAAAAAGGAAACTCCTTCACATAATACCCATCAACCCTGGTTGCTGTTTATCCCTTACTGGTGACTCCTGGGGCAGAAACCCTGTGGCACGGTGGGGACCTGCCAGTGATGCTCCCCAGCACCCTCTGTGCCAGGACATGCCCTGCACACACCCAGCCTTTGGGTTTATCTCATGATCCACGCCCCAGGAACAACTGGGGAACCGCTGGGATGAAGGTGTGGCAGGGCTGAGCGCTGGAGCAGAGATTGGGCCACGGGGCAGGGAGACAATAAAGCAAAATAGTGAAATAAGAGAGGGCAGGAGGGATGGAACCTGCCTGTCCCATCTTTCCAGGCAACGGTGAGGGACATTTGAAGCTGCAGACCAGCGTTCCTCCCATTCCTGGCTGCTCTAACCTGCCCCAGGATCAACAGCCAGTCCTGGACTGAGGCAAGACAAAGTCTGCAGCATGGAAGGAGCCCAGGGCACAGCTCCTCCTCTGAAGGAGGCACTTGGAAGGGTTTGCAGGCTTTGCAGGGGCAGCCAGGAATGCTCAGATCTAAACGGAGGGATAGGGCAGAGCAGAGGGCAGAGCTCCTTCAGAAGAGCATCTGCAGTAGATGCGTGACCTCCTCCTTCAGAGAGCTCAGGGTCAGGCTTTTAACTTGATTCCAGACATCCCTCTTCACCCGAAAATAGTGGGGTTTGCAGCACGAGGAGCCAGGCTGTGCTGCACAGGGGATTGCCATAGGAATGTGACACGGGAGCAGGACAGTGCAGGGCAGGGAGCTGAGGACACACATTGCACCCCCCTGGAGCAGCAGGGAGTGCTCGAAGCAACCACTGGGATGGGAATCCTGCCAGCCCCACCCCCAGCCATCCCCGAGAAATGGGGCACCCCCAAACACACAGGTCACTTCATGTTGGGGGGGATATTAAATCAGAGATCAAAACCCACCACCTGGCCAACCTCCAGCAGCTCCCCACGGCACTGAACGCTGAATTCTGCACTTCAGCTCTGTCAGGTGCTTAACTCTTCTGGAGTTGCAGTGAGCAAGAAGCTAAGAAGATTTTAAGCTGATATTTAAAAATAAGTATGAATCTAAGTCTCTTTGTGAATGAACATCAGTGATTTTTTCTGAGCAAGAGTCCAAGTGATAAAAAAAAAAAAAAAAAAAAGCCCAGTTGAGTTTCTTGCCAAACCTTAGAGGACATTTCCCACCATTGGGAAAGCTGTTCCTGACTGGAAGGTGCTGTGGGATTTTAAACAGAACACTGTAAAAAATTTACTGGTTTGTTTTGGGGTTTAATTGGCTAAGCCCTTTGAGGACCAGATCCATCTTCACTCTGTGATGCCTCCCCTTGGCTGGCAGAAGCTGCACACAGATATCAAGCACAGGATAAATTTACTGGACATAAATATTATGAAAGCTTGATTAAAAGCAGCTGCTTTTAACCAATAAAAACTGATTGGAAAACTACATCATTTTTTATGACTTTTCATGATTTTTTTTTTTTTTTTAAGAAAACTTCTGTGTAATTTTTTGTGCCCTGTTTTTCCAGGCAGTTGGATAAGTAAAGCTGCTATAAACGTAAGAAAAACATAAGACTGAAGGAAAAAAAAAAAAACCACAACTGTGTGAAGGAGCATTTAAACATTCTTAGCTTCCCCCTGTTACCAAATAAACCATCTTGACTTGAGAATAAATGAACTCTGATGTTGATTCAACACAGCAAACTGCCTTTTTAACTGGTTCTCAGGTTCCCATAAGAACCCTGGAAGTTCATTTTGCTCTGTTTCAAAACAGAGTTTCCATTTCTTTGGAGGAGGAGGAATGTGCTCTGTGTCCTGAGGAATTACAGCAAGTTAAAGGTGTGTTTGACCAACACAGAAGCACAAATCCAATGTCATGCCTGTGGAGCAGGTGCTCTATCACTCCCTGGAACAAAATGAGCAGACTCAGCATGACACTCCTAATTGCTCCTAATCTTTGCCCTTTTTTTTTAATTTTTTTTTTTTTTTGCTCTAAACTGAGCAATTTGCACATTTTGGTTCCCAAGCAGATGATGTATTCTCCTTAATTACTGCACCCAACCTACACTGGGTAGGTTTAATTGGTTTCAAAGCAGGCTGAGAAAGACACTGGCAGTAACCAAGGCCAAGAGAAAGAAGATTTCAGCTCCCTCTTAATATTATTTACCTGCAACAACTTAGTTCAACTCCTTAACAACTTCTGGAGTTGGTTAATCCTGTCAACTGCTTTATCAGCCTTAAATTCAGGTGCTGGGGTTCAGCAGGGAAGGACCTCTCAGAACCCACTCTGAGGCCTTGGCACAGGAGTCATCGTAGCGTGAGGAGCGGTGCTGCCACCTGAGGTGTATTTACTCACTCAGTACCATCTGTATTGCCCAAGAGCAGTGGAGGGAGCTGGAATCAGATTGATTTACAGTCATTTAGGGCCGTGGGTTCTCTCAGCTTGCCAGGAGAGCCTCACCGAGCTCGCTGGACGCTCAAAAGCAGGAGGCACGAGCAGAGATCTCGGACTACCTGCTCTGGAAGGTTCCCACACAACACAACTTTTTTCCTGAAGTAAACTTGTTTGCCACAGCCTCAGAGGAGGGATTTTCCCTGATTCTTGCACTAGGGAGCAGGAGAGAATCCAATTCTTTTCCCAGGAGTTCCCTGATATGCGGGTGCAGAGCCAAGAGCAGCCCAAGCCCTGTGGGGACTGTTGAGTCGCCCTCCTGGAGCCCAAAGGATTCCCCCAAAATGCTGTTATCTGCTGGAACTGAAAGCCCCAGAGCTGGAAGGCTCCTGTCAGTGCCCTCTGCAGCGATAAGAGTTTTATCACTCACTGTGGCTCTCCCAGGCTACGTCTTGCAGAAGTGGTGACAGAAGGAGAAGGAGCCCTCACATCCCTCACAGCCCCAGGAGAGGGTTTGTGTGCCACTCGCAGATAAATAACACCTTGCAGGTCAGTAAGGCCTGGTCAGCTGCTTCCCCTTCAACATTCTGGCCATTTTATATCCTTCCAGGGGTCAAAGAAGGTGCCACCCTGAGAATCACCACTCCAGACAAAGTTACCTACAATGAACCACTCACCCAAGCCCTGTACAACCATCAGCAACCTCCAAAACTCAGCCCCCCTGATTTTCAGCGTGTTTTCTAAGGAGCTCCAATGTCAGCAAAAGCACTAACTAGGACAGGTCAGTCACCTTCCCTTTGGAAATTCAAATTGCTCTGCCAGGGGCTTCCAGAGCTCCTGCAGTTTATTAAAGATCAGGCATCCCTCAGACACGAGCAGGAACATCAGCAACAAGGGGAGGGAGACAGCCAGGCACTCCAGATCACAGCAGGCTGTAAGCACTTTAATTAATTTTAATTACAGAAATCGCTTGGAGCTGAGGCATTGCAGGCTGCCAGTGCAGATCTGGTCGGGAAGGGCCTGTCCCCAAAGGCACTGAAGGTCACCCCCCAAACTTGCAGGCAGCGTTGCCATTTTTGTCACACTCAGGCACTGCTGCATTTTCATTTCAGGTGAAAGTTGACAGGAGAGACTTTTATTGCCCTCTTTTGTTAACGGGAGAGTTTTCAAACGGCCAGCATCGAGGGGTGTGAGAACATCCTGCTGGGTTCTGCCCCTAACCCTGCACATAAACTGCTGGCACAGGCACTCGTGGCCCAAGACAGGTGGGCCAGGCGTGACACCCAGTGGACAAACAGCCTGGATTGCCCCACACCTTCCTCTGGCCCGTGGAACTTTCTGTGACCTGAACTCCTCAGAAGTGACACCCATCTGACCAGCCCATTGGGATTTGCTTTACTCAGTGGAGCCAAAGCCATAAAAAAAAGAATAAATGTTGTGTTCACCAGCAGCAGTGGGAAAGAGTTCTCAGTCCCATCTCTAGCAGCCTGTAGCCTCTTGATTTTCCAAACAAACAGACTGGACATCTGGAATTGTCCCAGAGTGACTTTTTAAAGACATAAACAGCCAGTACTCCTTGAGATGAAAAAGCTGAGTGGAAGTACAGTTTGGGGAGAGGAGGACAAGGCAAGAAATCTGCTGCAAAAATGAGGCAGTAAGAAAGGAACCCACATGGTCTTCAAAATGTACTCCCTGTTAGACAATTTAGAGAAGTGTCCAGGCACATTTATCTTCATTCTGTTCCCCAGAGATTTTGTTCAGAGGCCTTTTCCTTCCACATATTCCTCCAGAGGGTCACTGCTGCTTCTCCAGTGATTCAGGCCCTGCCCCAGACTGCACATTCCTAAGTAGAACATACCCACTGAACTCACATTTTCTGCCTCTTTGGCACTTATGCTGCAAAAACACTTTTCATTTTCATGAAAACTGCCTCACTTCCCTCTCCTCTCACCCCTAGTATTTTCTGGACAGCGTAAGCTGGCAGATTTTCCCTCTGAACATATGGACCTCACTGATAAAGCCTATCTGCAGCACTCAGTCCGTGCTGGGCAGTCTGTGCCGCCTCAGCTGCATCCCACCCGTGTTTGGGAGGCTCTAAAACCCTGCCACTAAAACAAAACAGCAACCTGGAGATGTGCTTACGTTCAAAACCCTTGGTGTGACTCTACAGCGATTAATTAGCACATCCAACAAGCTGCCTGCCCTCTGAAGGGCATTAAAACCCCACAAAGAGAGCAGGGACCTTCTACACTTTCAAGGCAGAACGAGGTTACATCCATCAGTTCTGAGCATCCACACCCGGGAAATCACTTTGGAATGAAGCTACTGCTGAGTAGGGAGAGAAACCACAGGAAGGGAAGGGAAGCAGCAGCAGCTTCTGGAGTGGAACTGAGGGACAGAACTGGTTCAGCCTCAGTGCTTGCAGCTGTGTGACCTATCTACAGGCACAAACACAGCTGCCCCTCCTGGAGGCAGCACTGCCCAGGCTCCTCTGACTGAAAACACCTGTGCCCACCACCTGCAGCAACAGCTGAGGTACCTGCAGCTCCACACACGACTGTTCTGATCTCCCCATGAGTAACACCAGGGTGCACTCCTCCAGAAAATCATGCATTGCCTTTCGTGCTCCAGAAAGCCCCAAACTAGAGATCTACACCGTTTCATGCAGTTTGCCTTCCTAACTGAGCAGCATTTCACATTCCCAGCTTTTCATCGTCACGGGCTCTGACCATTCGCGTTTCAAAATCAGACTCGGCTTATTGCAGACTTCTGAGGGCTTCACTTTGTGTCCTGCAGCTTTTAAAGGCCCAGCAGGAACCAAGACCAGACTAAGCTCAACACCTTACATTGTTTTCTGTTACTTGCATTGCATGACTTGGACTAAAGTTAATTTAGCAATTCCTGCCCTTCGTTAACGGAATGGGAGGCGCTCAGCTAAACATTAGAAAGGCTTTTCCATGTTTCAAAACAGTAAATCTAATTAAATCCAAATTTTATAAAACCTTACAACATATTTTAGGTATGCAGAGTTAAAAGATTTAAGAGGTAGCCTGAATTACTTACGAGATTTTTTTCACCACGTAATTGTTAAATTAAGACAATTTGCACACACTACTACAAGACACTTCAAACAATCCATTATATGTAGCTCATGAGGCTCATCCTCAGGGAAAAAAACCCCACATTTTAGGAAATACTGATGTGACACAATTTTCCTTCCTTGTTTTTGTTGAGCAGAAATATCCCACCCTGAAAAGGCCGTGACTGAGCAGAGTTCCAAGGAGGGCAGGGACATGTTACACCTCTGGGAGGGATGGGCACAGACTGCAGCAAAGTGCTATAAAAAACTGATGTTTGGTGACAGTCTGTGCACCTCAGACTTTAAAGATAACAGCAAGCCACAGCAGCAGGGACACCTGAGGAGAACCCCGGGCAGGCCGTGGCACTCTGAGCTGCAGGTAGAGCCCGAGGGCTGTGCTGAGGCTCCTGAGGAACCCAAGAGCCTCCTGCTTGTGGCACGGGGTGTGCCGTGCTCAGGGCAGGGTCACAGAGCCCTGGGCACACCCCAGCCCATCCCATCCCCTCACACAGCCACGGCCCAGCTCGAACCACCCTCAGGAGTTTACTCACTGTGACCAGGGCCACGACTCCCGGCCTGTCCGAAACCTTTGTGTTCTCAGCTCATC
>NW_020956195.1:0-1422 GCF_003031625.1 Empidonax traillii
TCCATCACACCAACCAAGGAATATATTCATTTGCAGCAACATGGCACTCAATGAAGCGGAAAATAAGCTCCCAAAATTGCTCTCTCTATGAAACGGTCTCAATGAGTAGGAAAAGCCTGCTTGGATTCCACTGACCAGTCACTTTGGTTATGATAAAAATTAATTTGATTGAACACCTGAGCCGTGGCAGAGCAGGAGGATTGGCCCTGGGATCGCTCTGCGATCCCGGTTCGGCTCCGGCTCCTCCACTGCGGCTCCCTCTGCTCCTGCCGGTGGCTCTGCTCGTCCAGGAGACTTGGCTGAGCCCCTGGTGGCTCTGAGGGGCGGTCGCTGGTGGCACGTGGAAGCACAGCAGCCCCTGTCCCACCTGCTCCGCTCCACACGGCCTCAGGAGGGGACAATGCCAGCGCTGTGGTGGGTGACATCGCTGCCCCCGACCCCCGTGCGCAGACAGGCTCCGAGCAGAAGGGATGGGAATGGTTCCCCCTTCCCCTTCCCCTGTGCCGCAGCCCGGGGAGGACGTGAGCGGAGCGTTAAGCAGGTGCTGACCGAACGCCAGCGGAGGGTTCTGCTAATTGCTTGTGATGCCTCGTCCAGCTCCATCGGCACGAGCAACAATTGCAACTGGAAACGCGATTAATAATTAAGCACTCGGCGCTGGCAGGTGTCAGCAGGAATCCACAGGGCCTGGCACCCCCCGCCTGGCCGCCTCCCTCTGCCCGCGCCGGAGCCGGCAGTGCCGGCCGGGATGCAGCCCCTCGCTGCCTGGATCCACACTGGGCAGGAGGGAATCCCGCACCTTGAAGAAATAACTTGCTGTAGATACTTCCCCAGGGTGGATGAAGGCTGCTGGCTGTCTGGCAGCGGGATGGGGGTCCAAGGCTGCCCGCCTAGCTGATGAGAACTGTATGTAGCCCTCACTGAGCGTTTCGGGGAGGCTTCCCAGCTCAATCCATCTCCACTGAGATGTGTGCATTTTCTGTTTTTGCTGTACAGACAGAGGGAGTTTGGGTGGGAACGGCTCTGCAGCTCTTCTCCACAGTGTTGGGGGCTGGGAGCATCCCCTGGAGCTGGCACAGGGGGGGCTGGGCTGCAGTGGCTGAACGATGGTGCCCCATCCCAGCGGTGGAGGCAGCCGGGGATGACAGCATAGCATGGAGACCTCCTAGGCTTAGCTGGCAGAAAGCAGCACCTTGATGGATTGGGTGTCCTGCTGAGATGCTGTCCTGGCTCCCTGCAGTGTTGGGACCCCCTGTGTCCCCACTCGCAGGCTCTGCCAGCATCGCTTTTGCTTGCAGCGTTGGCTGCTGCTTGTGATGACTTACAGCCTTCTTCAAGCTGGCTTTTATTTTTAATTACATTTTGCCTCTGAAGATGGGCTGCTTTGCTGGTTCATTATTTTCCTCTGCTCTTTTTTTTTTT
>NW_020956195.1:1443-22892 GCF_003031625.1 Empidonax traillii
CAACCAAGGAATATATTCATTTGCAGCAACATGGCACTCAATGAAGCGGAAAATAAGCTCCCAAAATTGCTCTCTCTATGAAACGGTCTCAATGAGTAGGAAAAGCCTGCTTGGATTCCACTGACCAGTCACTTTGGTTATGATAAAAATTAATTTGATTGAACACCTGAGCCGTGGCAGAGCAGGAGGCTTGGCCCTGGGATCGCTCTGCGATCCGGATTCGGGTCCGGCTCCTCCACTGCGGCTCCCTCTGCTCCTGCCGGTGGCTCTGCTCGTCCAGGAGACTTGGCTGAGCCCCTGGTGGCTCTGAGGGGTGGTCGCTGGTGGCACGTGGAAGCACAGCAGCCCCTGTCCCACCTGCCCCGCTCCACATGGCCGCAGGAGGGGACAATGCCAGGCCCGTGGGGGGTGACATCGCTGCCCTCGACCCCCGTGCGCAGACAGGCTCCGAGCAGAGGGGATGGGAATGGTTCCCCCTTCCCCTTCCCCTGCGCCGCAGCCCGGGGAGGACGTGAGCGGAGCGTTAAGCAGGTGCTGACCGAACGCCAGCGGAGGGTTCTGCTAATTGCTTGTGATGCCTCGTCCAGCTCCATCGGCACGAGCAACAATTGCAACTGGAAACGCGATTAATAATTAAGCACTCGGCGCTGGCAGGTGTCAGCAGGAATCCACGGGGCCTGGCACCCCCCGCCTGGCCGCCTCCCTCTGCCTGCGCCGGAGCCGGCAGTGCCGGCCGGGATGCAGCCCCTCGCTGCCTGGATCCACACTGGGCAGGAGGGAATCCCGCACCTTGAAGAAATAACTTGCTGTAGATACTTCCCCAGCGTGGATGAAGGCTGCTGGCTGTCTGGCAGCGGGATGGGGGTCCAAGGCTGCCCGCCCAGCTGATGAGAACTGTATGTAGCCCTCACTGAGCGTTTCGGGGAGGCTTCCCAGCTCAATCCATCTCCACTGAGATGTGTGCATTTTCTGTTTTTGCTGTACAGACAGAGGGAGTTTGGGTGGGAAGGGCTCTGCAGCTCTTCTCCACAGTGTTGGGGGCTGGGAGCATCCCCTGGAGCTGGCACAGGGGGGGCTGGGCTGCAGTGGCTGAACGATGGTGCCCTGTCCCAGGGTGGAGGCAGCCGGGGATGACAGCACAGCACGGAGATCTCCTAGGCTTAGCTGGCAGAAAGCAGCACCTTGATGGATTGGGTGTCCTGCTGAGATGCTGTCCTGGCTCCCTGCAGTGTTGGGACCCCCTGTGTCCCCACTCGCAGGCTCTGCCAGCATCGCTTTTGCTCGCAGCGTTGGCTGCTGCTTGTGATGACTTACAGCCTTCTTCAAGCTGGCTTTTATTTTTAATTACATTTTGCCTCTGAAGATGGGCTGCTTTGCTGGTTCATTATTTTCCTCTGCTCTTTCTTTTTTTTTTTTTCCCTTTTTAAATTTTTTTTTCCCCTTGTTTTTTTCCTTTTAAAGCCCAGCAGAGTTTAGGCTCCCTGAGAAATAGCTTCACCCTTCAGGAAAGTGCAGAGCCTTTTGCCTGAGTAGCAAAATGTTGATTTGCTACCACAGGGTTGAGTGATGGTGATTCCCTTATTAAACTGCACTTAGAGGCAGCGACTGTCAGGCAGGGATGGAGAGCTTCTCCGATAAGTTGGAGCTATTCATTATTAAATTATCTTCATTCACTTGAACATCTCATTTTCATTGAATTAGATGAAAAGTGCTCAAAGGCAGCTGCTGCAGCGGCTTGGAGGCTGCCAGGAGCAGCGTGCAAATGTCACTGCTGGCCTTTCTGACCCTTTCCATTGGATGGATGGACCTCGTGGCTGGTGTTAAATCTCCTGGACTTGCACCTGCTGATGGCCTGACCTTGGAGATCTGATTCACCAGCTCTGAGAGCTGGAGTTAGAGGAGATTGAACCCACCAGGGAATAAGGTAGTGTAGCCCTTGGGTTGATCTCTGGAGTTGGAAAAGATGATCAAGGTGGGTGTCCCCAATAACTGGGGGCCAGTGTGGCCTCTCAGGAGAGCCTGCCCCAGTATTTTGAAGGCTGTTTGCCCTTCTGGGGGGCTGCAGTTGGATTTGGCTGAGTTTCTCCTTAAGCTTGGCTTCAAGTATCTTGTAGAGCACAGGAGCTTGCCCAGGGGCTGCCTCTTGGTGATGGGTTATGTGGCTGTCCTGCCAACAGTGACAACCCTGCACTTTGTCAGTCACCCAGGTAAGAGCTTCCCCCTCCTGCCACCACCCCTTCCCCACCTTCCCCCCCTTTCTCAGCAGCACATGCTGGGCAATCGCAAGCCAGGCATAAAGGCAGGACTCACGTGAGCCAGCCAGACTCCAGGTGCTCTTGGGAAGCACCAGCAATGGCACTGGCTCCCTGCCTGCCTATCCCTGCACTTGGCTTGACCTCTGCTCCTGCTGCCCCCTCCCCACCTGCGACATTCCCCCTCAGGGCAGCCACCAGCCACATCGGGCCCAGCTTTAGCCCCCCATTGCAGATGATCTGTGTTGTGTCCCAGTGGTTATTTTTGTGGGAAGATGCCATCTGGCTGCCTGATCTCTCTGCTTTCACCTTGGCATGAGTAGCTGGCACCCAGCCCCGTCGCTCGGCACCGAACCAGGGGGCTGCTGGCTGGGCCTGCCAGCCCAACACTCTTCATGGGGCTCTGTGGAGTCTGAGCTGCTTTAAAGCTGCCCCCTAGGATTGGGAGGCTTTTGTTTCGAGGCAAAAGACCTTGGACACAGCCACGCTGTGCCCAGGCATCGCTGATCTCTGCCCCAGTCGTATGTGAAGTTGCATCTTTCCCTAGGAGAGCTCGGAAGTAGGACGTCTGGCTGCTGCTCGGTGCCAAATCTCACAGCATCCCTCTCTCCTGTGACAGCCTACAACCCCACTGGTCACTGAAAATCCCTCTGCTTCGCTGCCCTGGGCACTGTGAAGTCCTTCTCACCTCCCACCCACCGCGCTACCGTCTTCTTCCTGGCGAGGAACCTCCGGCCCTTTGGACCAGCTCCTCAACAACTGTTGCTTTTCCCTGCCAGTGAATCTCGCCCGAAGAAGCCGCTTTGATCAATGTGCTTGGATTTCAGCCTTCAGCCTTGATCAAGGCAGGGGGAGGGATGAGAGAGCGAGTACTCGCAGGCTCTTCGGGGACGGTCTGGAAAGCAAAGCTCATTCTCCAAGAAAAACCTGCTTCAAAGTAAGAGGAGTCGCTGTCAGAATAAGAGTGAATCAGGCAGGCAGAGGAGGAGGAGGAGGAGGAGGAAGGCTGCTGGGTGCCCAGAGCCCCAGCTGGGACAGGGCAGGTGTGGGTCCAGCCCATGGCATTGCTGTGGGGGCTGGAGCTGCTGCTGCTGGGAGAGGGCAGAAAACCATCGTTTGGGAGGTGCAGCGGGGAGGGGGAATCTACGCCTGCCCCTGCGCTTAATTCTGTGGCAAACCAGGCTTTCTGTACTCATTAGCTTTTCTGGCTCTCCCATCTTCCCCAGGGGTTACCCCTGGGATTGAGAAAGTTTTCAGAGCTGAGAACAGACTGTATTTGCTTCCTTGGGTCGGTGGTTTCCTCCCAGTCCTTAACCACTGGGGATGGTGCTGCAGGTCAGGTGTTGCGGACCTGAGGACAGCTCTGGAACAGGAGCAGGGGAGACAGAGCACCCTTTTATTGCCAGCAGGGCCTGACTGTTTCAGCCATAAGGTCTTTGGGTTGAAGGGAGGCATAAGGCAGTGCTCATGGTTGGAGGAGATCAGAGCTTCTGATTAATGGCCAGGAGGCCATTAATTTCCATCTTCCAGAGACCTGTTGGCTTTGTTTCCCCCACCAGTGCCTGCAGGAATACTGTGTCAGCAGCTCTGGCAGGAATGGGCCCTTCCTTTGAGGGCTGCATTACCTGGAGAGAAGCAAAGGACTGAGCAGAGATACAGAACCTGGAGTTCCCCATGAGCAGGTAAGAGCCCTGGCCAGAAACCACCCTCCAGCAACAACCTCCCTCATTCCAGCAATCCTCGTCCTCCTCCTCCGTTCCTGCTCCCACTCCCTCTCTCCCACCTTCCTCAGGTGCACATACACACACACACACCTCTCACCTTTCCTTTTGGCTACAGATGGTAGGCAGGAAAACCAGCCAGCCAGATGTGCTTTTCATAGCTCCCAAGCCAGGCATAACTAAACATTTACATTTATTACCAATTAGAGGGGAAACAGACTGTAGTTTTATGTGCTGGATGTGTCTGGATGTATTTCAGTGTGTGACCTTACTACACTCTCTTCCCCAGCAACTAAATCTCTCTTGGTTAGGAGCAAACCCCTGGGAAGCACCTGTAGCCTGGATCCCATGGTGCTAGTGATGTCCCATCCTTTACCAGCAGGGTCACTATGGGACTGATGTCCTAACAAAGACTGGATCCTGGCTGGAAATTGTCCAGCCCCGAGGTGGTCACGGTGCCACTGCCATGGGCTCACCTCTGCCTGACCAACACCTCAGCCAGGGCTGTTCGAGGCACAGGGGCTCAGGACAGAGTTTGCATGTGCCCACCAAGCCTTGGACGGGCTGACAGACTCCCAGTCAGGTGGAGATGAGGACTTATTGTTTCTATGGAGATACTGGGTACTGGGTCAATCACTCCTGCCTCTGGGCAGCGGTTAAGGTGCAAAGAAAAGCATCTCAGTCTCCTTCTTTGGGCCACCTTGGCAAGAGAGGAAGGAGAAATGCGTGGTGAGGCCAGGGCATGCTGGACAACAGTATTCTTTAAACCATATTGTCTCAAATTCACCCTGATACAGGGAGTTGTGCCCTCCCCCCCTCCCAACACTTCCCCTTCACAGCCACCCAGCTGGGATGCAGGATGCTGCAGGCACTGACTCTGCTCAGCCTGTCATGCCTCCCCTTCCTCCCCACAAGTCCCACAGCCATTGATTCATGCAGCAACATCCCAGTTCCTTCCTTGCTCCCACTTTTTTCCCCACAAGGTGCCTGTAACCCTCTGCCAATTCTGTCTGAAGTTCACCCCCGGCTGTGCCACCCGGATCCCTGCACCCACCTCTGCTGTTGCTCAGGCAACAACCTCTGGGTTGGACACAGGGTTCTATTTCCCTCTTTTTTCCAGGATGTTGCTGCTGGGGAGGCAGCCCAGACGTGGAGGGAGAGCCCTGGGTGGTTGTGTGCATCCCTCCAGGGATGCCAGGGGGAATTATTCCATCACGAGGAGCTTCAGAATTGCAGTATTTTATTAGAGGTCCATTAAACTGTTCAAACAGGTGATTAAGAGAGGGATGATGATGCAAATCAGAGCAAGGTGGGGGCAGATTTCCACCTGAGCCGTGGCCGGAGGGCTGAGGTCAGCTCTGTGAGGCCAAGGTAAGGAATGGATAAAGCTGAGAGGCTGAAGTGGGGGGGAGTGAAGGGCTGCAGTGTTTGGGGAGAGCTGTTGGAGAGTGGACCAGCCCCAGGGTGGAAAAGGTCCACCCCAACCTCAGCCCATGGAGGAACATGTTGATATTATCCAGGAAGGGCTGCATGGAGGGGCAGCACCTACGGCTCCATGCATGGATTTGTCCCATCATCCTGCTGATCAGCAAAAGCAGATGATGGTTTAACTGGAGAACTGGATTTTAAGATTCAAAAATAATACTTTATTTTTTTTCCTCCTCTCCCTTAACTTCGCTGGAGTGTGACAGGGTGGGAGCTCTTGGCAGCTGGGATGTTAAATGTTTTTCCACACGGTCTCTTGATTATTAATGGATTTTAGCACTTGACAAAGTCGAAATTAGGAGATAAAAGCTATTAGAAACTAATTTGGGTAATCACTGATTCTGTTCCCCCAGGAGCCTTTCTGAGAGCACTGCTCCCAACACCACTGCTGAGGCTCAGGAGAGGAGGAATCTCTTCCTAAGGGAGCTCCATGGGCTTTGGGAGACCCCCCGATTTACAGCTGAATGTGAGATGACTTGGATGGAGCAGGCACAATCCAAACATCTCTCTTCTTCCAGCAGCCTCCTGGGATTTATAGGATTTCCCATCCCTGGACACAATTTGGGGTGGTTTATGTGCCATACTTTTTTACTGTTATGTTGGTAAAACAACCACAGAAACCAGTTTGGGAAAACAAGATGGGAGATAAATCCTTGGTGGAATGGGCTCTCCCCGTGATAAAATGGGCTACAGGTGGAGAAATAGGCCTCTGAGACCCTTTATCTCCCTCAATTCCCATCTCCCTGAGTGGATCGATAACGCCAGGGGCAAGGAAAAGGAGAGGAACTATCGCAGGGAATCATATTAAGGGAAAAGCTGGAAGGTGGTAACCGATGTAGCAACCACTGCTGATTTTGAGGCAGATGGGCTGGGAGGGTTTCTGTATCCCAGGAGGGTTTGTGTACGGAGAAGAGGATGCCTGTAGGCTGGGAGAGCACTTTTAAAAGTAATTTGACTGATTTCTCTCCTTCTTTCTTTCCACCCAGTCGGTCTCTGCTCCTGGCAGGTGCAGCAGGAGCAAAAGGTCTGTCTTGCAGATTTGTCTGGGATGTTATTCCGCAGAGCTTTGCCCTCCGGCGAGATCCCTCCAAGATGTATCCTGCCATCCCACCAAAATTCGACCCTCTCAACCTTTGATCCAGGGGCACAGCCCAGAGGTCCCCTGGGAGCATCGTCCAGGGGGCAGGTGAGGGTTCTGTGTCCCAGGGGGGTTCTCTCCTGGGACCACTCTCCCAGGATGGGGGGTCAGGGTCCAGCCTGGTGAGGTAAGTCCTCCAGCCAGGCTCCTGGCCGTAAATCAGCCATGCCCCTGGCTCCAGCACGGCTGATTTACACCAGCTGAGGTGTCACTCCAGGGCTGGGCACCTGTATTTAATCGATGGTGGTACCACTGCTGGCAGCAGCAGCTCCCAGCCCTGAGCCTGGGGAGGAAACAGCTATTTGCTGTCATCATTCCCTGTCCCCTGCAAAGTTCTCTGCTTGCAGAACGGGGTGCTGTAAAGAGGCTTCATTTGATGGTGTCTAAAGAGGTCTGCAGGTTCTCCTTGAGAGCTGGGAGCAGCTGAGGGCACTCAAGGAGGTCAAGAGGTGGTGCAGGTGGTGGAGTTGGGTTGGTAAGGTTGTGCTTTTCTATCTTTGCTTAAGGAGAGGTCAGTGGGGAGGGAAGAAGGGGAGCTGAGGAACAGGGACTGGGGATTCCTGAGGTCCCCACCAGCTTGAGCCACCCCAGGTCCTCACTGGGCTTCTACTAGGGGCACAGGAGGGTGACTGGGACATCTGCATACCTGGGTTCACAGAATCTCCCTCCTACCTGCGCTGTGCTGCTTCTCCTGCCTCCTTCAGAGACTGCGGCAGGAGGCTGAGGAGGAGGAAGAGGGAGGAAGAAGATGAGGTTGTCATCATTTCAAGAGCCTGTTAATTGTTCCCCTCATGCTCCCTAAGAAGTGGCCATTTACCACAGGCCCTGTAAATGCTTTCTGGAGAGAAAGCACCAGGGAGCATGGCATGGGAGGATGAGAGCCTCGATGGCTTTGAAAGAGGAAAAACCCAGCCCACCGTCGGCAAAGGGAGAAAATAGACCCAAAGAGAGAGAAGCTGAAAATGTGCTGAAGCAGCTGATGACAGCCCAAACAGCAGGAGAAGGCTCCTGCCTGCCAATTAACGAGGCTCTGGTGTTAATTTGCCACCTTGACTGCACTTCTGAGCTTGTCAGGAGAAGAGGGAGGAAAGAAAAGACGAGGCTAAAAAAGGGGGTTTGGCTCATCTCTTGGCTATGCAGATGTCACTGGGCTTCAGAGAGGCAGGGGGAAGCAGGGGGGCTGATGGCAAACCCCACCACCCACGAGCCTGGAGTGCGAAGAGAACAATGACAAGTTTGTGGGCTCGTGTTGGCAGAGCAGCTCTGGATCAGGACACTGCCCAACCAGGGGATGCTGGTTTCCCAGGGATCACATCCCACCATCTGCTGGGTTAGTCGGGAGAGTGAGTGGCGATCCCCCGCGTGCCCAGGGGCATCTCTGCTACCTGTGGTGAAACCATGTTACAAGGAAGAAGCTGGAGCAGCCCCGTGCTGGGATGGAGAGGTCTGCAGGCAGCTTGGTATCGCCTGCCTCCCCCAGAAATGCTGTCAAACAGCAGAGCAGATCTGCTGGCAGCTGCCTGGTGGTTCTGTGCAGCTAAGGGAGCCGGAGAAGCCCTGGGCAAAATGCTCAGCATGAAGCCTCCTGCCAAGCCAAACGTGTGATTCCCACTTCTTGCCCATCCTGCAGCCCAAACCAAGAGACCATGGGGATGGATTTCAAGCAACATCTGCACCAGTGTGCTGTTTGCATGCAAAGAAAGAGAGTATCTACCAGTGAAGTGTGTTACCCTCCCCAGCCCCCCCTCCTCCCCTGGGAGGTTTTATTCCCTGTGCATTCCATGTTCTCCTAGGCTGATACTGCATCAGCTGGGATCTATGAGAGGGTAAACTGAGGCAGGCTGGAGCAAGGATGCAGACTTAGCCCCACAGCCTCTCTCCATCCTGGCTAGTCATGGAAAAAACTGTCCTGGCTGTTTTAGCACAGTCTGACGTGGAGATGCCCTTGGCACACAGGGCTGGAGCCTCAGCTATTGCTGCAGGAAAGGGGTGAAAACAGGAAGGGGGAAAGGGGTATAGGTTAGACAGCTGGAGCTGTGAGGTGTTTGGTTCAGGTGTAGCCCATCACTGGCTGTCTGAGGGTGGGAGATGGAGGTGGGACCAGCCCCACCCGGGAGCCGTGAGCTCTTTCTGGGGAGAGCTCTGCAGATAACCCTCTCCTGCTGCTGGGCCTGGGGTGGGGGGGGGGGGAAACATCCCAGCCTTTCCCCGGCGCAGCTGCTGAATAAACGTGTCCAGAGGGAACCGAAGTGTCTGCAGTCAAGCAAGTCAGGAGCTCCACTTGTTATTTAAAGGCAGTTTTCTGGCTTTCATGCTGCAAGGAACCTCATGTGAACACAGAGTCCAGGTAAGGATAAACCCAGTTTTTAAAACCTGATGGGTTTGATGCTGAATTCCTGGTGCAGGGTGGCACACTGGCTGTTTACATCCCGAGGCCAGATCCTGCTGGTGCTGTGCAGCAGCGACTCTCCAGCCAGCTCTGCTGCCATCGGCGTTGTTCTTTGCAGGGGAAAACACTGCAAGGTAATCAAACGCTGACCTCCAGTTATTAACCTCATGCTCTTAATCACCTCCACTGAGCGCCTTAATTGCTGAAAAGGGATGGGAGGACCTGGCTGTTCCCACCCGAGATTCCCACGCAGCCTGGAAGTCCCCTCCAGGGGTGTGAACACTGCTGCTGCTGCTCTTCCTTTAGCTCACCCCCTCAAAAAAAAAAAAAAACAAAACAAAAAAAAAACAACAGGTTGAAGTGGTTCTCTCCCAAAATACAGCCATTTGGCAGCAAAATTCAAGGAACCAGCCCTGTCTTTTCCTCCAGTGGGTTAAAGAGGGGGTGCAGCCCTATGGTGTTGGGGGCCGATGGCTTTGTCTGCAGACTCCTATGCTTGCCAAGTGGGTGCTTTGCTGAGAAGGTGCTGTGCCAGCCTTGGAAGGCCATGCACAGCCTCACTCCTGATGGGAAATGGCAATTTGGACTCAACTTGTTGCTTTTGGGCCATAGTCAGGGGACTCTTGCTGAGGGGGCTGTGGAGAGAGGAGAATGCAGTCCCTCTGATGCTGAGGATGCAGAGTCGACAGCACATCCCTCTGCCTCCCCCTTTCCCCCCTTTTTTATTTTTTGCATTAGATTGAAAGTAAACAGCCTTCATCCACCTCTGCCCTTGCCCACCTGCCTGTCTCTGGATCCAGCACCAAGGCAGAGAAGCCTGGGCTCTGTCCCTCGATGGGTGCAAGCTGCCAGCCATCCCCACAGCTCTTGCATTCATGTTCAGGTGGGTTTAGGATGTGGGATTGGTTCAGGGCACTGAAAAATATGGTAGGAAATGCTCTGTTTGGAGAAGACAGAAGGCAGGGCAGAGAAATGTTAGCCTGACACGTGGCCCATGTGACGATGGGGAGAAGAATCATAGAACGGTCTGGGTTGGAAGAGACCTTAAAGCTCACCCAGTCCCAAACCTCTTGCCACGGACAGGGACCAGGTTGATCAGAGCCCCCCATTCTAACCTGGTAGTGAACCCTTCCAGGGATGGAGCAGCCACGGCTTCTCTGGGCAACCAAGAAGTGATGTGAAGATGTAGAGCAGAAGCCGAAATAGCCTTACTAGGTGGGAAGGCTCCCAGCAGCCCTGCCTGCTCAGGAGCATTGCCAGCCTTCCCACCTCTACCCTCCTCATTCCTGGGCTGATGTCTCCTGGCTTCCCCTGGGGAGCAGAGATGATGGCTTTGACTTCCCATTTCCTCCTGGTGTGTTTAGTTGCCTGATTATTTTTTCCTTTAGGACTGGGAGGCAAGGGAGGAGAGGTGGGCAGAAGACAGATGTGTAGAGATGTCCAGGTGACAGATTGAGGGATGCTATAGCATCCATCAGCCTGGCTATTGTGAATAGCCAGGCTGATGGATTGATAGATTAGACAGGGAATATAAATAGCAAGTGTGGTTTATCTATCCCAGTTTTATTTTCCTCTCACCTATCTCTTTATCTCTCCTGGTGTTATTTTACTCATGTTTATCTCTTCATCTGCCCAGCCTGAGGATGGAGGAGAGGCAGGTGACAGGAGCAGGATGGATGAGTTTGGGTTACCACCGCTTTTGCAGCATCCAAGCAGGCAAGTTTTGACAGGTGGGTAGGATTAGGAAGCAGGCTCAGATCCACACACTGCTACACTTTTCACACTCCTCTCCTTTTCCCTGGACCATCCCCTCTGTCCACACCTCCTGCTCTGGGGATGCTGCAGGTCGGAGGGTTGGTTCCTTCCTCTTCCTAGCTCATCCTCATCCCAGGAATGAGGGCATCCAGTGAAGCAGTGAGCTCCCCTTGTCTGGGTACCCATCGTTCCCATCTGACAGCCGGGCAGCTCCACTGCTTGATATTCCAGTCAGGCACCGAGCACGGCAGCAGCACCGGGAAGGAGGGAGGGAGGGAGGCTCACAGCACAGGAAAAGCCAGGGCCAGGGATGACAGTAACTGTTCTGTTCTTTTTTTTTTTCTTTCTTTCTTTTTTTTTTTTAATCTCAGTTGGTTTTGGTTGCTCTTTTGCTCAAAAAAGGCATTTTTTTAAAAAATATATTAAACAGATACATTTTACTAAGATGTCTCTTGGCTGGAGCCACTGACAAGAAATGACACTCCCCAAATAAATAAGCTTAAAAAAACCCCTCCCAAACAAACCAAATAAATAAATACATAAATAAAACTTTTTTTTTCTCCTTTTTCTTTCTTTTGCTTTAGGGTTTGTTTTTTGTTTTGTTTTTGTTTTTGTTTTTTTTTTTTGTAGGGAATTGTGGCCCAGAGGTCTCCGCCGGTGTCCGTGCTGGCAGCACCCATGGGGTAGGTGCCAGGTCCTTCCCACACGAGGCGGGGGGATGATGCCTTGGTACCCCAGCAGGCGTGAGATGCTTCTGAAGAGGGCCCAGGGGAGATCTGCTGGATCTCGAGGCCCTGTGCTGTGGACCCCCACCAGCACCGTGCGCGAGGGCCTGGCTGCAGGATGGATTGTGGGGGATGTGGGAGCAAAGGCGCCTGTAGAAACCTCTTAAAAAGACTACAAAAGTTGGGCTGACGAGGAGGCCGCTATCGGGGGATCCTCACGGTGGGTTGGGCACCTGCTCCATCGGGACCAGCAGCTGCCCCCGGCCAAGCCACATCCCCCTGGGCCATTGCCACATCTCCCTTGGCATCATCCCCACACCTGGAGCCAGACTGTGCTGCACCAGCCATCCCTCCTCCACAGTCCCCTGGCACCCTCCGTCCGCTCGAGCCCCGTGTCTCTTTGGCCAGTCGCTGGGTGTACCATGGAAGCACGCGGTTGGCACTAAGGTAAGGCCTTGATTTAAATTTTTTTCAGGGTGGTTGTTTTTCCCCCCCCTTCCCCAGGGAAGTCCTTTCTCCCGGCCCCCTGGCTCCGAGGCCGTTAGCTGCACAGCTTGCCCGTCTCCTGCTCCAGGGCGTTGGGCAGCCTGGCGTTGAAGGCTCTCAGGGAGGACTGGATCCTCGCCACCTCGTTGTTGGCCAGCTTGAGCCGGTGGCGGAGCAAGCACGTGAACAGGTCGAGGCGGGTTTTGCCAGGGGGTGACAACCTGTTCACCCGGTCCCTGATCTCCAGCAGCTGGAGCATGGCCGAGTCCTGGGAGCCCTGGGTGTAGGGGTAGTCCAGCTGGAGGATCAGGTCACGGATAGCATCCGGCTCAAAGGGCAGGCTGTAGCCAAAGACTTGCAAGCTGTTGATTTTCATGTACCCCAGGTTCTTGGAGGGATCTGACATCTCCAGGGGTTCGTAGTAGATTGTCTCGTTGGAGCTGTCGTCCAGAGACTTGATGCGGCTCCGCAGGTAGACGTGGACCGTTTCAAAGAAGGTCTTCCACTTGTTGCCCAAGGTGAGCGTCCAGTTCTGGCACTGGGCAGAGGCATCTACGTTAGTCCTTTCCCAGTCTGGGAAGCTGCCCTCGTTGACGGGCATGAACCAGCTCTCCGAGTGGCTCCCCCCAAAGGGGTTGACGTAGATGGCCATGACAGGCTCCAGCGTGCTGTTCTTGGTGAGGCAGATCTGCAGGGAGAGCGCCAACATGACGTGAACCAGCCCGGGCTTGTACTTGTTGCTCTTCAGGGTCAGGAGCATGCGCTTCCTCCAGGAGGGGTCGAACCAGCTCCCCAGGCGCATGTCGTTGCTGATGAAGATGGAGTGCACCTCGATGCGGCTGTCCCGCTTCTGCAGGAGGTACTTGAGCTCCAAGTCCTGCAGGTCCGTCTCCAGCCCCAGGTAGTGCTCCAGCGAGTCGGCCACCTCGGGGCGGCAGAAGCCCTGGCTGAGCACGTAGCCGTGGTTGCAGGTCCCGCAGCGGGTGCTGTTGTCCTCGGCACAGCTGGCACAGGCTGGCCCCTCGCCCAAGGCACACGGAATGGACCCCTGGCAGGAGGGCTGGTCCGAGGGACAGGTGCAGCTGTGGCTTTCTTCCAGGAAGGTCCCAGGCACAGTGGTCTCGCTGCAGTACAGGAGCGACTGTGCACGGCTCCACCAGTAAGGGAGAGACCTGATGGAGAGCAGACACAGGACAGGTACTTACATGGGACACAAATGACTTTCCCTAGGGATGGAAGAGCTGCCCACTTCGTGTTCATTTTCAGCTCTGCTGGCGGCCCCCCATGAACTGAGCCCAAATTCCACCTCTCAGGGCCACATCCCAAGGTGGCACGGCTGCCTCTGCTGTCTGCTCATCCCCAGGCACCCCTCCAGCAAGGCAGGAGCTCCTCCAGTCCCAGCCACAGGGTGGTGGGCCACGGATCTAAGCCTTCCTTGGGCAACTGAGCAGCATCCCTGGCACGGGATGGGGATGCTGGGACACCCTACCTCTCCTTCGGCAGCTTGAAGCGAGGCTGCCGGTGGCAGCGCTTGCTGAGGTTGAAGAGCCGCCGGATGAGTCGGTAGGTTTTCCTGGAGAGCAGCTTCAGGCTGGTGCCCAGCTGTTGGTAGCGATGCTGGACATCCAGATCCATGGCCCAGAAGTGGGAGATGGCCGTCCTGTTCAGGAAACGGTCCGTGGGGAGCCTCTTCACCAGGGCCTGAAACTCCTCTGTGCAGAGAAAGAAACGGCATCAGGAGAGCAAGCAGTGAAGGCGGGGCTGACAGCCACCTCCCTCCACCCGAGCTCCGAGGTCTTCAAGGTGAGATAACCACCCCGGAGCCCCCACCGCCCAGCCTGGGCTGCTCGCAAGGGATTTCCCCAGCCTCACCTGACTCCTCAAACTGGCCGTGGTGGCTCTCCCAGGCTCTCCAGAGCTGGGCCAGGCTGCTCTCCAGCGCCTGGATGTCGGCCTCGGGGCAGTTGCAGCGGGGGAAGGCGGGCTGGCACTGGCAGCGGCAGTCGCTCCGGCGGCACACCAGCTCCCCGGCCGAGCTGCAGGCGATGTAGCTGAGGGCGGCCGCCACGAACCTCTCCCGCAGGTAGGAGGGGAGCACCGTCTGCAGCCCTGCGAGCGGGAGGCGGCCCCGGCAGCGTCAGGGCACACGCGGAGCCCCTCAAACATTGCCCGGGCGAGGAGGGCATGAGCCTCCCCTCCCGCCCCGGGGCTCCCACCCTCGCACGATTATCATATCAATTTGCTGTGGAGCCGCTTGTCTGGGCTCTGCATCGATCTTGGCTCCTCTTGGCAGACAAGCAACAACCTCATCCTGCCCAGCTTTCATTACTTTCATCCCCTCTCCTCCCCAGCCCTTATATTAAAAGCAGCATCTTGTGCCAGCATCCTCCCCTGCAACCCCCTGTGCACCCACAGCCATCCCACGGTGGCACTTGTCCGTCCCCACGTCCCCCCACCAGCCCGGTCCTACCTTGGAGCTGCACTTTGTTCTCAGGGCTCTGCACCAGGACGGAGCTCACCGAGTCCAGGTTGTCGTAGTTGCTGCAGCCGAGTGGCCCTGTCCGTGTTTCGGTCACCTAAGGGGGGATGTGCAGGTGGTCGTCGACACAGGAAAGGACCCAGGACCCACTGAGAGTGCTGCAGACAAACCCCCCCCCAGCCCGGCCATGCCCGAGCGAGGCAATACTCGGAGAGGAGAGCTAATTACCTGCTAATTGGCTGGTTGACAGGCGGCAGCCCTGCCTGCAGCCCGCTGAATAATGTGCCTTTATTAGCATGCCCAATTTCCCGTAAATAACGGGAATGTGTTAACTTTCCGTGCTCTGCCCTATCTGGTGATGCTGTTTGAGGGTCTCAGCCAGCGTTGGGGGGCTGCTGCCTCCCCGCTCTGCCCCCTCCCACCCTCGCCTACCTTGATGGCGGCCGTGGCGATCTGGATGTGGTGGAGCCGGCGGAGCGTGCTCTCCCTGTCGATGAAGTAGGAGGCTGCCAGCTGGTGCAGGGTCTCCAGAGAAACCCCCGAGCTGTTCCCAGCCCCCACGGCGGGCTCTGCCCTCCGGCTCAGCTTGCGCTTGTCCACAAAAATGGTCAGGGACTCCTCTCCTGGGTGGGGGACACACACACAATGCTTTTGGGAGGCTGCTGGGCTCCCAACATTCCCTATCTTGGCCGTATTTCCCCCTGCGGTGCTTATTTTCCCGCTCTCCCTCCTCTGCACGCTCCTTGTGCGAGGGAAGTGAGTTGGGTGAGGGCCCCAGCACTCACCTCCCAGCGTGGCAGCCAGCAGAAAGTGGGTCCCATACTTTTTGATGAGGCTGTCGGTGATCTGCTGGGGGCTGGGCCGGCGTCCCAGCAGCCGGATGTTGCGGATGAATTCGGGGGCCAGGGGAAGCGGTAGGCTGAAGAAGTCTTTCCTCTCCAAGGCCAAGTTATTCACCTTCCAGCGGGCAAACTCCCTGCGGGAGGAGAGCAGCAGTGGGGAGACAGTTTGGAGCAGGTCTGGCCGTGCCACATGCATGCTCTCGCTTCTTCTGTCCACAGGTGATGAGTAGCTGGAAAACTCCTCTCAGGATCATTCCGACCTCCCCACTGGAGGTGAAGGATCTGCTGCGTGCTCGCCAGGTATGGATCCAGCCGGGACAGAAGTGCTGTCCCTCCCTAAGGCATTGATGGTGATAACGAGCTACAAGCAGCAGAGATGCCTGGTATCGATTAATCCAGCACCTCCATCAGGCATTCATCACAGCCCAGGGCAGGGCTGGGCCAGATGAGTCTTATCCATCCTCCAAACCCATGCCTACAGATCCAGGTGAAAATCCAGCATCTGGGGGTATTGTGGTGTCAAGTACGGGCAGTGTTTTGTAGGAAGCTGGAGGTGCTGGGATGCAGTGGGGTTGGTGGTGGGTCCCCTTGCAGCCTCAGAGGCTGTGAATGTGCCCCCTGGCCTCGCCTGGCCCCGGGGAGCAGCACCAGCCTGTCACTGCCTCCAACAACTGATGGTCCCATATACAACCGGTAGCAAATTTCAGCCTAATCTTTGGCATTTTGCTCTAATTAAAACCAGGCCGTGGCTTTCAGACAGTTTAATTAGGACTGGTGGGGGGGAAAGGGAGGGAGAGGGAGGAGGAGGAGGGAGGGGTGGATGGCAAGGAGGGAGGGGATGGATGCAAAGCAGCCAGAGGGCTTGGTGGATGACAGGTTGCCTCGCATCATGAACTTTGGGCCTAGAAAGTGGGATGTTGGTGCCAGCAGCGGAGCTGGGGGTGAGCTGGGGGAGGATGCTGCCTCTCCCCTTGCAGGCACATTCCCTCAGGATTGGGGCACATGGGGCTGGGGGGCCAGTTTCCTCCATCCCATCCCACAGGCAAAGCAAGCCCCGAAGGCTGATGGCATCTTCTCTGCCTCAGAGAGGAGGTGTGAGACAGCTGCTGTCCCTCCAGGTCCTCCTTCCTGTCCCCCCACTGTCACCAGCAGCATCCCCAGAGGATGTGGGTCCCTCGGCGTGGCAGTGTCAGCACACAGGAAAGGGGACAGAAGCTCTCTGGGGGTGCTGGGCTGCATAACAAGGCTGCCAACCCGGCAGCCACGTCAGCATTCCCAAGAGGCAGTGGGCAGGCTGGAAACCCCCAGGGCTCAGCACCAGTGGTGAGGAAAGGAAGGGAGAAGGGCTCGTTAGGAGGTGACAGCCCCAGTTAGGTCTTGGAGGTGGTGGAGTGGGTTTCCCAGGGTGGCAACCGTGGGGTGACCCTTTGCTGCAAGTTAGTGGACCCCACTGCTGCCAAATCTGGTTCTCTGCTGACAAGAAACCCCCTCCCACTGCATCAGCATCCCACTTCAGCAGTCCAGGGGGACTGGGGACGTGCCAGAGGGTCAGTCAGGGTGGCTTTTCACAAGCCTCAGCAGCATCCCAGCCCCAGATGGCCGCCAGTCCAGGTAGGCTCAGTAATTTGGCACAGAGATGTCTCTGTGCATGGCAAAAGGACAGAGGGGCTGAAGGATGAAGGCCACATGCATGCTTGCCCTTTCTGCTCTCCCCAGTTTCCACCTCAGGACAGATCAGTAGGGGGAGGATGTCCAAAGGGGCTGGAGTATGCATGAGACCCATCCAGCCCAGTGGGCTCTGTGTCTCCTGCCATAAGGGCTGATTCC
The DNA here is from genome assembly GCF_003031625.1 of Empidonax traillii. Taxonomy (NCBI): domain Eukaryota; kingdom Metazoa; phylum Chordata; class Aves; order Passeriformes; family Tyrannidae; genus Empidonax; species Empidonax traillii. Next base: position 18,543 of record NW_020956195.1, read on the forward strand.
ATCTCAACCTCTGCACCAAATCCCTCCCAAATCTTAGGTCAAATCCTGCCTGGAGCCCAGCCTGGCCACCCCATGAGCATCCTGGAGGGCTGCTGTTATATTCCCTGGGAAAGCAGCACCTCACATCCACCCACCCGCTGTCTGTGCCAATGGGCAGCTTCCTCCCGCACACCGGGGTCTGCTCACGTGGATTAGGGAAGGTCTGCTGTGCCCCCTGCAGCCCCCCCATCTCCCTCTCGGGGTGCCCATGGCCTCTCACCTGTAGATCCTGTACCTGGTGGTGAAACCCTGCCGGTAGCGCTCCATGAAGTCCACGTAGTCCTGGGCTCGGTAGAAGGGTCCGCGGTCGGTGAGGAGCCAGTCGAGGGGTGCCCGGGCGGAGGGGGAGGAGGAGGACGAAGAGGAAGGGGTCGAGGGGGCAGCATGCTGCTGGGGCACTGTGCTGCCCGCCCCGCCGGCCACCCCCCAGCGACAGCACGCGCTCAGGGCCAGCAGGGCCAGCGGCCACGGGAGCATCGGCGGGGGCCCGTCAGCGCGTGGGAGGTCCTGCCGCCCCATCCTGCTGCTGCCCGGCCGGATTCTTCATTCTCTCACCCCACGGCGATCCTCCAGGACAGCCCTGCCCTGCAACGCGGAGCAAGGAAGCCCGTGAGGACTGGGATGTAAACCAGGAGGAAGCACAGGCTTTGGAATGCCTGCTGGGACGCAGGCACGGGGAAAGCTGCGGTCCAGGGAGAGCCACGCATCAGGCAAGGACTGGTTGTGCCGCACGAGGTAAGGGTTTATGGGGTGCTGGCTGCTGCTGAAGTTGAATGAAATCCTGACCTAATGGCTGTTTGAGAAAGTTGTGGCTTTTCCTTTATGTTTTTCTCTGCAGCACATCAGCCCATCAAGCCGAGTTTGCTGCTGTGGTGGGACAGCAGGCTGACTGCGCTCCGCATTTTGGGGCTGCCTATCACAAGCCTGTGCAGCTCATTTCAGGGGGGGCTAAAAAATAATAAGCATAGGGAACTGGGAAAATGAGCTTCTCCAGGTATGGACTGGACCACGTGTGGTTGATGTTAGACTTTTCTTTGTGTCCTCCTAGTGGCTGAGATGATGGATGGATGGAGGTTCACCCCAAGGGTGAGTGAGTGGATGGATGGATGGATGGATGGATGGATGGATGGATGGATGGATGGATGGATGTCCACCACAAGATTGCCTGGGCTGGTTGCAGGGGTGTTTTGAGTGCGAATGTTGTTTATCTCAAGTCAAGGCTTTTCCACTTTCAAAGCCCAACGTGGCAGTATCTGCAGGACTAAAGACAGAGTTTTTTTGGAGGCAGCAGCCGCAGGGCCAGAGCCTGAATTTGCAAGCAAAGGTGGGAGATGGGGATCTGCAAGGTCTGGCCAAGCCAGGGTGAGGAAAGGTGTGCTGTCAGGTAGCAAGAGCTGTTTGCTTAAAAGCTGGGACCCTGTCACTGCAGTGCTTCCATGGCAGGTGATTTTTATTCCAGGAAGGTGGCTGGTGGGGGCCCAGAGCCCAGGTGCTTGTCCTTGCCGAGCGTGCACCAACCCCGCCTTCTCCCAAGCGGGGCTTTGCCGGATGAATCATCATGCTTTAACATGTAATAATATTGGGTTTAAAATTTTTTTTTTCCTCCCTCTTTTCTATTTTTAAACCCTTAAGGGTGCCCTTTGATTACGTTTTCTCAGCTTCTCGCTCAGCCCTTCGAGGCTGGGGCCCTGTGAATTTTAAACAAAAGCTGAGATTTTCGCATCACCAGGTTGGGGTGCCGGGGCAGTGGAGCGGGCAGAGGAGGGCAGGAGCAGCAGGCAGGGCTTTTTCTGTCCCCCTCACACTATCTTTTCGCGTGTCACCCTGGTTTCTCCCATCCTGGCAGGCAGCCACATAACACCCTGGCAGTTGCCTCCTGCTCCTGGCACGTGGAGTTCCCCATGGCCATGAGGTGGCCAAATCCTGGCCTAAAAAAATCAGGACCCCGTGCTGGGGTGGGATACAGGCAATGCCAGGCTGGTTTCCTTGCTCTGTGTCACAAGTGTTGGAGGAGGGGGCATCTGCCACCCCCAGAATGTGGCAGGACCCGATGCCGGCTGCTCGCAGAGCTGCTCACGCGCTGTCACGTGCGGGTGATGGCTGAGCAGCTGAGGCACTTGGGCTGCTCTGTAATCCTCCCTGCCTGCAACCAAAGCTGGCCCAGGGGAGAAGCAGGCAGCTGGGATGCAGTGTCTGTCAGAAGCAGACACAAGGACCTCTCTCCCCTTCTCAGGAATATCTGCTGGTGGTCTTTAAATTAATGTAGTCTGGGGACAAAAGGGGCCCTCAAGGATCAGGACTAAACCCCCCTGACCCTCTGCTGCCCTGCAGCCGTGGGTCCTGCTGCTGCACTGATCTGGGACAAGCTGCTGTGCCCAGGAGGGAATGGTGGGAGCTGGGGTCTGGCAGGAAACCCTGTGGATGTTTTAGATGCTGACCATGGGCTAAGCCCTCCCTGATTTCACCCCCTTCCCACACTGCGGGGAGGAAAGCAGCACTCTGGCTCTCAGCTGAGAAGCCAAGGCGAAAGCATCCTCAAACAGCATCTTTCTAAACCCTGCCCATGGAAACACACTGCTTGTAGCATTAAATATGGCTGTGACAGCAAAATACCTTGTTTAAATATCTGGTGCACTGGGAGCCTGCCTGTTGCCTCACAAACAGGTTTGGTACAGCCAATCTCCTCATCCCTTCACCAGCCATCGATTTTAGGTGGCTCCTGACCCACTTCCAGCAGAGGTGGGGCTGAGCATGGGATGCTCCGTGGCTGGGACCCTCTCCCCTCTTCCTCCACCTGGGACTGTAAGCAAAGGGGATGCTTTTCCACAAGGTCCAGGGGACATTGGCCTCATCCATCTCCACACCACCACAGACTGGTAAGGATGGTCTTACACCAGTCACCCCACTGCCCTCCCTGAGGCTTTCCTGGTGTAAATGAGGGCATGGGAGTATCCTTCTTGTGATTCTAAGCACAGAGGGTTTTTTTTAGTGGAGGGACGCACCAGGCAGAGTACTGTCTTTTCCAGCAAACCATCCTGGGTATTAACTGTTATTATTAATCGTCGTTCCCCTCCAAACCCCCTCTCCCACCCAAGCACCGCACCTAAGGCAGGAAACATCTGGGTGACCATCGTGGGGATGGATATTGGGGACAGAGCCAGTTTGAGCCACCTCTTTTCTTAGGCTGTGGTCCCTAGAGCAGCTAGACCCCAATGCCTTCCCTGCCTGTTCTGAGATTCAAGGCTGAGCATGAGAAGTGTCCTTGTGGAGGCTTCATGTTTTACTACAGAGCAATACAACCAGTCAGGATTGGGCATTACCAGCACTCGACTGGGTCAAACTGGTGCAAAAAGCAGTGAAGGCCCCCTTTGGTATGGAAGCAAAGTTTGCAGCTGTGCTAAGTGAGCTTCTGTTTACACCTCCCTCTTATTTACGCCGTGTGTGCCGGCACCTCCAAGGTGGCTCCTGCTTGGGGACGGGCTCTGACGCACACAAGCATCCTTGCCAACGGGAACCTGAAGCCCCAGGTCAGGCAGGAGCAGCCAAGGAGAGCCTGCATGGGGGCTGCACTGAGCTACCCAGCAGCTTTTCCCCAGGGAGCAGCTCTCCTGCACCGCCGTTAGCTCGGCTGATTCGTTTGCTGTCGATCAGGGGTTATAGAAAATAAGTATGTGCAGATATTGCCATAGCTCTGTGTAGTCCGTAGTCCATACAGCTGAGGGGGTGGGGTAGGTTCTGGTTTTGCTGGGGGGCTGCACTGCTCTGTGGGGTTGGGGCAATGCTTTTTGGGGTGCACCTCCACGTGCTCACACCAGCATCCTCCTGAGATGCTGGGGAGAGTAAAGCTCTTTGGAAACGAGTAACCCCCTTGACCTTACTACAAGCGCAGGAAATAACTTTCTAATCACTTTTCCTTGATCCAAAAGAATGAAGATTTGATGAGAAGCATCTGACTACTCTTTTTTCCCCCCTTCCTTTTGATTTAGGGTTTTGCATCACGAAAGTTGGAAATCTTCCAGCTTGCTAATTTTTTTTTCCCCTTCTTTTCCCCCTTCTATAAAAACTCCAAAGTGATGGAAGGAGAGTGCCAACGCAAATATTCTTGGCAAATTTTCCCAGGATCACAACATCCTTCCTGGCCTAGTCCTCCTGAGCTTGTTGCAGCCCTCGGTGTCCTTGCTGCCTGCAGCAGAACACCCTAGTGCCTCTCCAGTGGTGGCTGCTGCTTGACCCAGACTGTCACTCATCACAAGCTGCATCTTAAAATTAACTTGTGGCAATTTCTAGAGGCACCCCCCACCCAGGAGATGG